>NW_017670714.1:10219-10372 GCF_001879085.1 Nicotiana attenuata | reverse complement strand
AAAAAAAAAAAAAAAAAAAAAAAAAAAAAAAAAAAAAAACTAAAAAGAACTTGAGAGTGTGACGTCTAAGCTTGTTTGTGGACTCATAATATATGCCTTAATTTTGCACATCTTGTCTTGCTTGAACACTCGTATGATTGTGTTGATGAACTG
>NW_017670714.1:6411-9583 GCF_001879085.1 Nicotiana attenuata | reverse complement strand
ATAAAGCCAAACCTCATCATTTATTAAGACCAAAAGATTCAATTTCTCAAATTATTTGATTTATTTTTCTTAATAAAAATATTTTTAATTTTCTAAGTATTAGGCTGTAGAAATAACAATAATTTTCATAAGATATTCCCATTAAAAAATCTCACAAATTACAATAAGGTATATGCANGCATGTGACTCAGGAGAAAAAGTGAGTCGTTCACTTACTGGTTAGAGGTAATTAGAGTGAGCACAAGTGTGTCTTGGCATGAGAGTCTGCATTTGAGATATGATTGTGCACTGCTTAGGTCGATCATTGATAATAGCAGGTGTGACATAAATTGGGGCACTGTATTGAATAGTTAGGCCTAGAAGTGTGGTTTAGTTTGCTCGAGGACGAGCAAAGGTTTAAGTGTGGGGTGTTGATAATAGGTGAATTTGACTATAATCACACCTTAAATAATCACCTTCTTGTGTAGTTTTAATGCTAAAAGTGATAACAAAATGCTCTTATTAGTGCTTTTCATGATTTGCAGGTGATATATGTATAAGGAAGGCTAAGGAGCAGTTTTGGAGTCAAAAATTGGAGAAAAGAGGCCAAATGTGTAAATTCCCAATGAAGCTACGCCCTGCCAGCCCTTAGGATTCAGAAAAATGGTTTGGCCGCGGTTCTACCGGGGCCGCGGCAGAACCGCGGTGGAAGGAAGCTTCAGAACTTTAGAGATTCAGAGAGGGTGATTGGCCGCGGTTCTACCGCGACCGCGGCAGAACCGCGGCAGGCGCAGAAAAGTTCAGGGGTCAAAGTGTCAAATACGGAATTTTTAGACCTAAACCCTATTTAAAACATTAGACTTCGCCCAAAAGAAGGGGGATTTGATTTTTAAGGTTTCTTAGCAAGGAAAACCATTGTGAGAGAATACTCCAAACATCTTTCTTCTTTACTTTTGATTTTTATGATGAATTCTATCTTAGTTTATTTTCCCATAGCCATGAGTAGCTAAATTCCTTGTCTAAGGTTTTGATGGAACCTATTGGGTGATGAACTTCTTGTTTATGTGAATACAAATTGCTAGTCTAATCTCTATTTGTTCAACTTCGTGTTTGTTGTAGGTAATTGACAGGATCCTCAATTAGCTGTGCCTATTTAGTGTGCATAACTTGGAAAAGAGTGCATATTTAGGGTATTGTTGAACAACACCACTCCTAGATTATTAGAGGAATCTATAATTGCGGGTTTAAAGGCGGGATTAGGGATAACGAAGCCTTGGGTGTAATCTAAAGTGAATCGTGCTAAATAAAGTAAGCTAGTGTATCTCGGGAGAGTGCAATAGTAAATTACTGTGATTACTCGGGAGAGATTTACGGTAAGATTAGCTTTCATGATTGATAGTGATGTGTTGGTAAATTTGTATGAGCATAAACAGAAGGGATTCCATCAATAGGGGAAATCATTGCCTTAGCTTTTTATCATAATTGTTTACAACCTTATTTGTTTAGTTTACAGCTATTTAGTTACTTGCAAGCGTAGTTGTTAAAGAACATTCAACTGAGATTTGAATATTTGGGAAGCTGGTTCTGAAGAATTAGTAGGTCTGAAGATAGTGGTTGATAGGTTAACTCTCTGTTGATTCGACCCTGGGCGTAATACTCGGGTTATATTTGCAACGTCCGCAGAGTCCTTTTTATAAGGCATAGTTGGGCGTGATCAGTTAGCTTCGGGGGATGATATGTGACTTGGGAGTGCGATCATAATTGATTTTGGAGGCCCGGTGTAGAATTAAGCTTGAATTGGCGAGGTTAGTATTTTGGCGAATTCCGGTGGATGGGTGAGAATTTGATCCGGGGGTCGGAATGGAATTCGAGAGTTGCTGTAGCTTCGTTAAGTGATTTTAGATATGTGTACAAATTTTCAGGTCATTCGGACATCGTTTGGTCGGGTTTTTGATCGAAAGTGCATTTCGGAAGTTCTCGAAGAACTTAGGCTTGAATCCGATGTGAACGTTGTTTGATGTGCTTTGATGATTGGAACAAATTTGAATGATGTTATGGGATATGTTGGTGTTTATGGTTGAGGTCCCGGGGGCCTCGGGGTGATTCCGGATGGCTATTGGGATGAAATTGGAGTTGAGGAATTGCAGGTTATAGCTGGTATTTGATATTTTCGCTTCTGCGGAAATGGACAGCAGAAGCAGTTCCGCAGAAGCGTAATGGTGGTCGCAAAAGCGGTCAAGAGCTGAGTAGGGTAGTTCCGCAGAAGCAGAACCTTTTTCGCGCAAGCGAGTCCGCAGAAACGGACGGGCGATCGCAGAAGTGATCTTGGTCGATAGATGGAGTTCCGCAAAAGCGGAGAATATGTCGCAGAAGCGGCCTTGGTTTTTTTAGTGAAATTCTGCAGAAGCGGGAAATGACCGCAGAAGCGGTATCGCGGAAGCGGGTGTGGGTACTGCAGAAGCGGAAACCCCTGGAGCCAGGAGGGTTTTATATTCATTTTTGTCCGCGAAGTTTATGTTATTTCCACCATTTTTAAGCGAGCTTGAGAGCTATTGGACGGAATTGAAGGGGGATTTCGACGGGTAATTAATGGAGGTAAGATTTCTGAACCTAAAACATGATTAGTATGTGAAATTAACCTAGAAGTTCATGGAATTAAGCCTTAAATTGATGAACTAGGGCTTGGGATTTTGAGATTTATATTTGGGGATTTGAGGGAGCATTTGAGCTCGGATTTTGGTAAATTTGATATGTATGGACTCGTGGCGAGACGAGGAATCCGGTAATGTGAGTTTTGTAATTTTTCGAGAAGCGGGCCCGGGGCTCGGGTTTTGCCAACTTCGTGATTTTTGATACTTTTCGAGTCTTTTCGATTGGGTTATGATTCATTAGCCTGTTGTGACGTATTCCTTGTGGTTTTGGTTAGATTCGACGCGCGTGGAGGTCGGTTTGAGGGGCAAAGGCGTCGCGGGCTAGAGATTCCACCGGTTCGAGGTGAGTAATGATTTTGAATGACGTCCTGAGGGTTTGAAACCCCGGATTTGCACAACTTGGTGCTATGTTGAGATGAAACACGCGTTCCATGACGAGCGCGGGGTCATTTACTATTGGGGACTGTGACTTGGTCCAGTCCGGATGATATTTTACTGCGTATTAGCAATGACTTGTTTTCACTATGATTTGGGCTTTATTG
>NW_017670714.1:703-5746 GCF_001879085.1 Nicotiana attenuata | reverse complement strand
GGTAACAATGGCTGACCGGTCAGGTAACAATGACTGACCAGGAACAAAAATCATGCCCGAGGGGCAGTGTTCTGAGCATTTCTTACTGGTTGAGCATAATTTATTTAATTGTTTTCAAAGAGAATTTCTTGCTATGTTTCACCGGTTTTACTGTTTTATCTGGTTTTACCGCTTGAGATAGCATTACTTGTGCCTTTGCGGGATTTTATGTTCTCAGTCGTTATTTATTTTTATTTACTCACTGGGTCGGAGTACTCACATTACTCCCTGCACCATGTGTGCAGATACAGGCATAGCTGAGTTCGTTCCAGAGTGCTGATTCCTTCCAGACCAGGTGGACCCGGAGAGACGAGGTAGTTGTCGACGTCCACAGCTCCATTTCTTCCTTATCATCAGTATTTCATTTATCTTCGGACTATGTTCTTAGACACAGACTTGTAGTATTTCATTTAAACTCTGTAGTAGCTCATGACTTGTGACGCCCCGATCATCGGGCTGAGTTTAAGATGGTTTTTCCCCGTTATGTTACGTTTTATTTCCGCACTTATGATTATTCAGTAACTATGATTTAGACCTGTTTATGCTAAGAAGTTATTAAAAGAAGTGTTAATGTTCTGTTGGCTGGCCTTGTTCTTTGCGAGAGGCGCCATCACGACCGGGTTGGGAATTGGGTCGTGACATTGGGGCGCCAAATATCACAATGTAGTAAATCAAAAGCATATGCAGACACAGTATTACTCAGCTGAAAAGGCAACTTTGTTTGTTTTACAAGAGGATAGACAGTACAATGTTGATGAGAATCTGATTTCAAGTGTCTAAGCAACTCATGCTTCTTTATTACTTCTAATTGTGTATGACCTAACCCCTTATGCCATAGGCTACTAGAATTTGATATAACAGACATGTAAGAATGACTAGTCTTATTCATAGAACCTGTGCTGGTGTTATTATTCACTTGTTGTTTAGAGTCCTGACATGAGGTTTTCACTTGCTTCTCCTGCAACACATATAGTCCATGTTTCTCCCTACCAATCCCCTTTACTTGTCCATTGAAGAGGTCCTGGAAGATGCAGAAGTTAGGAAAGAACATTACCAAGCATTTCAGTTCTTTAGTGAGTTTGGATACTGAGAGAAGATTGAACTTAAAGTACAACACATTAGATATGTCTTGGTTCTTAAACACAAAGGCCAATCCTGTGTGTGTAACTGATACTACCCCTCCTGTTGATAGATGCCCATTGCTCCAGTCTGATTTTGGTACTGATCTATATGCCTTTAACATTTGTAAGCTAGATGCCATGTGGTTTGAAGCACCTGTATCCACAATCCATTCTCTATCACTATAGATAGACATAAGATCTGTTTTTGTACCTGCAGCTGCTGACTTGGTTGAGGATCCTTTATCTGATCCCTTGTTGAGCATTTAAATGACCTGCTGATACTGCTCTGGTGTGAAGAAGGCTGAAGGAGCTTGGGCTGAACTGCTAGTGATGCCATAGAGGTGAAACCTCCCCTGACAGGTGGTTGTTGCCCAAGTTTTCCAACACTGTTGGTAGCACCATTTACTCCACATATTACATCTCATGCATGTAAGAGGTGTCATCCAGCCAGCTTGATTTGCATAGGAGTTACCAATTCTAGTTGCTCCTCCTCTTCTTTTGGACTTGAGATCTGGTGGATATCCAACGAGTTTATAACAGTTTTCCTTAGTATGGCCCCTCAGATGACAGTACTCACACACAGGTATATTTCTTTTTGGTCTAGGTTGTAAGCACGTAATTTTTGACCTGCCCATTGGAATTATCTTTAGTAGTCTTAGTATTTTTAGAATATTTATTTGAGTTTATTTTTATAGGATTTAACTCTATTATTAATTTTAATTCTATTTTTTAAAGCATAAAAGTTGAAAACTACAAAAATAGTTTCATCTTTATAATATTTCTCATTTTATACATATATTTATTTAATGTCATTACTTTCTTTTTATAGTAAAATTTGCAATGGATTTAGCCTATCTTTTCTATTGTTACCTTAATATAATCTTTGAAAAACTATGAAAAAATAAAATAAAAGGGGATTGGTGATCGGTTTCAAGCCAATACTACTATTGAGTAGCAAGGATGGTCGATGCAGTTTTACCCAACAAAGGTCGGGATCGAATCCATAGGGAGTTAACTAGTTGTGAGTTAGGTTTATATCCGAGTAGAGATGCGAGTTTTGTTCTTAATTGCACTTCCCCAAATGGTTGGTTTGTTTTCTACTACCACTTCTATTCTATAGCATGCGGTATTTGAAACTAAGTATGGTATTTTTGTTGGTTGTTTTCAAGGATTTAGAGGGACTAGGGTAGTGACTTCTGCCTAGGTGGATATATAACGGGTAGCAAGAATCTAAGGTCAATCATGTGATTAATTGGGGTTGTAGTAGAGCCATCACACTCGGGTATTCACTCTATACCTCTCGGTTGTTTGAGTGATTTTGCCCAATTTGGCTTTCTCAAGTCCAAATGGATATTCATGCAATTCAAGTGATTTTAGCTCAAGTCGGGTATTACTATCTCTAGGTTTTACCCTTTAATTGGGGCTATCAATTTCTTAAGTTCACCCCAATTCCTTGTTAGCCTAATTTTCCTAGACTCAGTCCCACTTTCTCAAGTAAAGACTAAGTCATAAAGGCATGAATCAGTGTTTGCAACCACCAATTCTTTAGTTCTAGCAAGAACTAAGCTAAATACTACTAACCCATACACATTGACGCCCTAAAATTCAAGACCCATCAAATACCCACAGTAGGTTTGGGTCACAACCCTAGCTATGGGTTTAGCTACTCATGAAATTAGCAGAAATCAAAGATAAAGAGAAGATAAAATACATAATGCTATATTAAAATATGAAAATCTAAAGTTATAAGGTAAATCTTGTACAAAATTGCCCAAACAGGTAAAACTAGCCGTCTCACGTACTCAGCAAAACATAACATAACCTAAAAATGTGAAAAAGATCTATTTATACTAGGCTGAAATTCCCGGACAAAAATGCCCCTGCAGAGGTTTCGCGGCCGCATAATTTTGACCGCGGCTGCACTCTTGCTTTCGCAACCGCGTAATATTGAGCGCGGTCCGCGTTTCTTCATATCTGAGATTGGATGGAACTTGTTTTGCGGAGTGCGTAATTTTCACCGCGTCCGCGTGAGAGCCTTCCGCGGCTGCGTAATTTTGATGCGGTCCGCGCTTAACATTTTTGCTTTTTAGTGAGCTCTCTGAACTTTAGCAAACGCGGTCAGCAAAATACCAATCGCAGCTGCGGTGGTAATTTCGTGGTCGCCAACTTTTAGCGCGGTCCACGTCTATGTCTGTGCCCAAAAACTACCTCTTTGATTCTCCCTTTCGCGGTCCGCAAATTCATGACCACGTCCACGGTGACACTTTCGCGGCCGCACTTTTCTGCTGCGGTCCGCGTTCTACAGTCTTGGCCCAGTCTTGGTCTTTGTTCATATTTTGACTCCTTTATGAGTTGATCATGGCCACTTTGGCTCATTGTGAACAATTCCTGCAAGCAAGCATATTATGTTAGTTTTTGGGAATACTTTTGTGCATTTTAAGCCCAAAACGCAAGTAAATAGAGAGCAAATAATGGTTAAAATCCCCACTTATCAACTCCCCCAAAGTTAAGCGTTTGCTTGTCCTCAAGCAAATAAGGTAATTCCCACACCCACTTCAACAAAACAGAGGGAAGTTTCAGCTGCCCTAATGCGAATCAAACATGCATCAATTGGGACTAACAATTACCCTTACACAAATGAATTATCAACAACAAACCACCTTTTGAGTACCATAGTTTTAGTGCCACACAAGAGCATCAAGAGTTGACTTAACTCACCAAGGAAGCTCGCTTTACTACGTAGGTCATTGTGGAACCCAAACTCTTCCTCCTCCACTCTCCATAAGCAAATCGCACTTTAGATTATAGCACTCAAAATAAGGATTGTGAAGAAGTACACTCATCTCTCACAATGGAATGTCACAAGTCCGGCTCTAAGTACCATAAGCTTGCCCCTTATGTAAGTCACCAGTAATGTAAGCTCACTCAACTCGAAATCATATAGGGTTTTTGCGGGAATGTAATGAAGGCTTTTGGTTCAAAGTAGGACTTATTGGCATATGATGGTTTCATCTTTCCTTAAGCACTCCATTTTCTCATTTCGGCTCACTCTTTCTTGACTCTTTGAGTCATTTTCTTCTTCCTTAAGGGAACTAGAGAGACACACTCTCACTCTTTCTTGCTCATGACGATCATTTTTCTCCTTTACTAATCTTTCCATGCCTTTCATCATTGCGTTCTTTGAATCCCTTCACTTTTTTCCATCTTATTCACTTCCTTTTGACATACTCCTTTTTGGCTTTTATTTCTTTTCTTTTTGCCTTTCCTTTTCTTCATTTTGAATCTTTTATCACTTCCACATTTCTCGTCTCTCCCCCAAACTTATGCTTTTGCCAATTGTGAATGCTAAGGAAAGATCTGGTGCCAAGAGAGGGTCATTATAGAACAGATAAAGGCTTGTATCATGGTTATTAAAATAAAAAGGGTTTCGGCTCAACGGCGTTGACTAGGGATATCATATTTGGTAGGCTACGGATGCTTTCAAGTTTCAAATTGGATCAAGGAGAGCCTATAATCATTTCTCAAGTCGAGCTACACTTAGGATTTCGCCTAGATAAACATTCAGGGCAAGTTCTAGACTTATTGGCACGGGACTTGGACTTGAAATTCAATACCTCACCTCACAAGATGTTGGATTGTTAAAGAGAATAGAGTCGAGGTCCCACAACAACCCTAGCTAAGATTGAGCATCACAAATGGCTTCAAGAAGCCACTCGATGATTGTTTAGTCAACACAAGAGTCTAAAGGTCACACTAGAACTGTTCTTTGCAAATCAACTTGTTTCTAACCATAAGGTCGAAGGTAAATGTGTTAGGCCCAAGTGAAGCTTGCCTGAGACACTTTTATTCATTACTACTATTTACACAAAAACATAAAGAAAAC
>NW_017670714.1:0-464 GCF_001879085.1 Nicotiana attenuata | reverse complement strand
AAGAAGTAAGAAAAAGGTAAGTCATAGTTATTACTATACCAAACGTACATCCAATATCACCAATACAAATAGAACCCCCCCACCCCCCCCCCCAAATAAAAGATAGCATTGTCCTCAATGCTAATATCAAAATAATATCAGGGAAAGGGTTAGAGAGTAAAGAAAACTCCCTATGTGGTCTGCATCGGTTCCGGTACATAAGTGGGGTCCTCGGACTGCATAGGATCAGCAGCTCCCTCCGGGTCCTCTAACTGGATCTCCAAATCTGATTGGGGGACCACGGGGTTGCGGAGCATCTGGATCAACTCCGCAGCACTATGTGTAGCTGCAACTAGCTTATCAGACTGGCCAGCTGCTGGTGCCTGCTGATCTGCTGCATGTGCTGCTGGGACTTGCTTCTCCATGAGCAAATCCAGTGGAATATCACCAGCAGATGTGAAATTGAATTTGCTAATACTGATTAA
>NW_017670713.1:479832-483405 GCF_001879085.1 Nicotiana attenuata | reverse complement strand
AACCCGGCACATGTTTTACCCAAGCCCTACAACACCCAACCATCCCCACTATCAATCACTCCCCACGTCACAGCTTCCCTAGACCTCGACCAAATTCGACCGCAGACCCAAACAGTATATAGCCATTGCTGAACTAATTGACCAGCTGTACGAAAGACTCAAAGCTGTTGGTTATGTCACCCCTATCCCTGCCATAACCCAGGAAACCCTTCTCAATGGGTCAATCCAAATAAATCTTGTGCATACCATTCCGGCATGAAAGGACACACCATTGATGAATGCCTCTCTCTGAAGGATAAGATCCAGACTTTGATTGACAACAAGATTATTGTAGCAAAGGAGCCTACTCCAAATGTCCGCAATAACCCTCTGCCAGACCATAAAGGTGGAGGTGTTCACATGATCGAGATAGAGGATAACTGGGACCCCAAAGGATCGATTGGTTTAATCACAGAAGGCGACGATCCAAAGAAGCCAGTAGTCACCCTCAATCCGATTGTGGTCCAGATTCAGCCTTCTGGGGACGCTGAAGTAGACATGTCCATGCCACTCGAGTTTGAAGCACCACCCTCTGCAAAGACGCCAGCACCGATTGAGGTTGAGTTTAGGTCACCAGCAAACACACCTACACCCTTTGAAGTTGCAATTTTACCACCTAAGGGGCGTGCTCCGTGCGGGGTAGAGATAGCCACGCCAATTCCAGTGGCAATGTCAACCATAACACCGTTCCATACGAAGGCTATACCATGGGACTACACAGTCGACGCCAGAAGAAACGAGGACTGGTAGACTTTACACCCCGGAACATCTGGCTGAGTCAAGTAAGCAAGCCTCTAGTCGGCCAACCATCACCAAAACTGGTGCCGACGACCTCTGGATAAAGATACAAGCCAAAGAATACTCAGTCATTGATCAGCTGAACAAAAAAACCGGCACAGATTTCTATCCTCGCCTTGTTACAAAGTTCTGATGCACACAAGAATGCCTTGTTAAGAGTGCTGAGTGAGGCATATGTACCAAGTAACACCACCGGCAGAGAGATGGCGAATATGGTGGGACAGGTATTGGAAAGTCACAAGATCACTTTCCACGAAGATGAGCTGCCGCCAGAAGGGTTGAGTCACAACAAGGAATTGCACATCACCGTATAATGCGAAGATTATTTTATCACCAGAATCCTGATTGAGGGAGGATCCAGCCTCAACATTTGCCTGCTGGTAACACTCAGGACATTTGGAAAGGGGCTGCATGAGATCAAGGACGGGGCCATTAACGTCAAAGCTTTTGACGGATCCCAAAGGTCTACTATTGGGGAAATTAGCTTGTGTTTGCAAATGGGGCCTACCTGGTTTGTTGTTGATTTACAAGGGATAGACGTGCCAGCATCTTACAATCTGTTGTTGGGACGACCATGGATTCGTGCCGCTGGGGCCGTAGCATCAACACTACACCAGGCAGTGAAGTTTGAGTGGAATCACCAAGAGGTGATCATTCACGGAGACGGTAGCAATCCCATATACAGTCGCCAGACCATTCCGGCAATTGGAGGAAGAAGAAGGATAGGCGAGGAAACTTACCACCACATCGAGCGAGTCAACGCCGTTGATAAAGAAAAATGGTGGGATAACAAGATTGAAAGCATATTAAACTGGAGCGGGTATGAACCTGGCAAGGGACTTGGCAAAAACCTCCAAGGAATCGCTAAGCCCATCAAGCTCAAGAAACATGGCACCATTCGGATTAGGGTATGAGTATACCTGGAAAGAATTCAACGACCGGTCGCCACCGTGGCGCGGTCCTTACTATCCTTTGGAGCAGCCAATACCCCATTTGGAGCAGACTTTCCAACCGTCCAAGGTTATCTACGGGTCAAAAGAAGAGAAGCACTGGCAGCAGTGAGGAATTTGTTCCTGGAAGACGATGACATGGATTGTTGTGTCATTTTCGAGGAGGAGGGGGAGGAAGGCCCTTCCATACAAGTTGTACGCAGAGGAGCATGCCTCAATAACTGGACTATCAGAACCACCAGAGCCCGGCGAGCCTCGGCGTAGCAAGGCTGAACAAGCATCATGCACTATTTTACTTTACTAGTTTACTTTCCTTTCGCATTTTTATTTTTTGCAAGAAAGAGCTCCAATGTTCAAAAACAGTTATGGAATTTATCAAAGCATTTCAGTTTTCTTATAAATCTTTCTCTTATTATTTTCTCTCATCACTTTACTCATATAGCATTACTATTACTTATCTTGATGAACCAACGACTGTGACATGCAACGAGATAATGCAACAAACGGACATAGATTCATAGGAAGATGACATACCGGAAGAGATCATTAAAGAAGTTGAGAATTTTGAGAACAGACCTAAGTCCAACCTGGACGAGACTGAGATTATTAACCTGGGAGATGCAGAAAACATCAAAGAAACACGAATCAGCGTTCATTTGTCACCATCAGAAAAGAAAGAATACACAGAGTTTCTAAGAGAATATGAGGACATATTCACCTGGTCGTACGACGACATGACTGGTCTGAGTACATCTATTGTGGCTCACAAACTACCAACTGATCCGACATGTCCGCCGGTAAAACAGAAGCTCAGAAAGTTCAAGCCTGATATGAGTCTGAAAATCAAGGAAAAAGTCACTAAACAGGTCAAGGCTAAGGTTCTTAGGGTGGTAGAGTATCCAACATGGTTAGCCAACATTGTGCCAGTACCAAAGAAGGACGGGAAGGTCAGAGTCTATGTCGACTACCAGGATCTCAACCGGGCCAGTCCGAAAGACGACTTTCCTTTACTAAACATACACATCTTGATTGACAATTGCGCCAAGAACGAGTTGCAATCATTTGTAGATTGTTTCGCTGGTTATCATCAGATCTGGATGGATGAAGAAGATGCAAAGAAAACGGCTTTCATTACGCTGTGGGGAATGTACTGCTACAAGATGATGCCGTTTGGGTTAAAGAATGCAGGGGCCACCTACATGAGGGCCATGACTACCATTTTTCATAACATGATACACAAGGAGATCGAAGTATATGTGGATGATGTCATCATCAAGTCCAAGAAAGCTACTGATCACATGGAAGATCTGAGGAAGTTTTTCAACAGACTGAGAAGATACAACCTGAAATTGAATCCCGCAAAGTGTGCATTCGGGGTTCCAGCTGGAAAATTGCTTGGGTTTATTGTGAGTCACCGGGGAATAGAATTGGATCCATCAAAGATCAAAGCCATTCAGGAATTTCCACCGCCAAAGAACAAGAAGGATGTAGTGAGTTTCTTGGGGAGACTTAACTACATCAGCTGGTTCATAGCCCAATCTACGGTTATTTGTGAGCCGATCTTCAAAATGTTGAAGAAGGATGCGCCACCAAATGGACCGATGAATGCCAGAAAGCTTTCGACAGAATTAAGGAATACTTGTCAACGCCACCAGTCTTGGTCCCGCTTGAACCAGGTAGACCTCTGTTACTCTACATCGCAGTGTTGGATGGTGCCTTCGGTTGCGTCCTGGGGCAGCATGATGAGACAGGAAGGAAAGAACAGGCCGTTTACTACCTCAGCAAA
>NW_017670713.1:448361-477144 GCF_001879085.1 Nicotiana attenuata | reverse complement strand
GAAATGCGAGTGGAGGTAGAGCTTAACCTTCGGAAGGCAGATAGGTAGCCTTATGCAATTGCGGAAATGCAGATGAGGTGTAAGAAGCAGTGCTTAGATTTGCGTGGGCAGGTGAAGGCAGTAGGTAGTGTTATGCAATGCAGATGCAGATGGTAGACATACTTGTCGGAAGCAAGAGGTAGCCTTATGCAATGCAAGGAAAATGCAGATGGAGTAAGGCTTAATCTCAGGAAGGCAGAATGGTAGCTTATGCATGCGGAAAATGCAGATGGAGTGTAGAGCTTAACCTCTGAAGGCAGAATGGTGCTTATTACAATGCAGAATGTGTGGGAGTGCTTTAGTCTCGGAAGGCAGAATGGTAAGCATTATGAGAGATAAAAGGTGAAAGTATAAATTTTTAGCTATAGCCGATAGCTGATTGTGATATTGGTGGTTGCTGTGGGGATTGTTGTGCGCGGATAGCAACTGTAAATAGGTGTGCTTTGAGAGTTTTATCCTTAAACAGTATGAGTGTATAATCTGCATTGCATAAGGCTACCATTCTGCCTTCCGAGGTTAAGCTCTACCTCCATCTGCATTTCCTGCATTGCATAAGGCTACCATTCTGCCTTCCGAGGTTAAGATCTACCTCCATCTACATTTCTTGCATTGCATAAGGCTACCATTCTACCTTCCAAGGTTAAGCTCTACCTCCATCCGCATGGCTGAAATATCGCCACCTTTACCTCCATCTGCATGGCTGAAATATCGCCACTTTACCTACACCTGCATGGCTGAAATATCGCCACCTTTATTTACACTTGCACGGCTAAAAAATCGCCACTTTATTTACACTCGCATCGGCTAAAAGATCGCCACCTACTGCATCTCATGGGCTGAAAAATCGCCAAACTATCCAAAGGCGTCATTGTTCGAAGGCACCATTCCATAGCCCGAGAACGCCATGCCATGGCATGAAGACCCCTTTTAATCTCTTGCATATCATTATTCAAAGGCATCATCGTCCGGAGGCATTATTCTCATAGCCCGAGAACATCATTTCATGGCCTGCGAATCCTTTATATACGCTTCATGGCCCAGGACATCATGGTCTAAGGACGTCATCTTAACCGTCCAAAGACAGCATTCATGGTCCAACGGGAACTTGCATCATGTATAAATTTATGCCCAATATACGCTTGTATTGTTTATTTGCAGGTAAACCGGCGAGCAATGGCCGTCTCGGCAGGAGCATTCCGCTCTAGTTCCCGCAGCCCTACTAAACCTTGACCACTCATCCCAACCTGAATATTGCGTCCGTTCTTGAAAAAACCTCCATCGGCATATTCCGCCGACGGATCCTGAACTACATATGGCCTGATTCCTGTAAGACCAGGGATATGTAGGCAGCTCAGGAACCAGAGCGCGGTCAAATTCATCAAACCATTCCGTTCGGTCAAATTGGTCATCATATCTTTACCCGACAACTCTTTCATCCTTCCCGGGTAAAGAGGGGCAGCTGTTGATACCCAATTTTTCCCTGTATATTTTTTATATGCAAAACACCTTTCAAAATAGCATATGTATGCATATATAAATGTGTCCAAATGTTTTAGTATTCTTCCTAATTTTTGAAGGATTTTTTAATCAATTTATTGCCCTATTTTAGCAATACAAAAACCAATAATTATTCCTCAAATTATCATTTTTGGTGAGTAATTTATTTTATTCTCATATTTATCCCAAAATATAGCTAAGGTCATTTTTGCACATTTTTACAAACTTATTTAGTATTTATAAAGCTAAATTGCATATAATTGCAATATTAGCCTATTTAAGAATTAATTGCGTTTATAATTACCAATTTGATTCCAGTATTTTTTAATTTAATATTTATATATTATTAATTAATTTAGTACCTTTAATTTGTTTTAAAAAATCATTTTACTATTTTTATAAAATAAAAAGGGAAAAAGTGGCTATTTAAAATCTAGCCCTATTTATTTAAATTTTAGCCCAAATCGACCACCCCCAATTAACCCAATTTCAATCTAAATCGGGCCGGCCCAATTCCTAAACTACCCGCCCGGCTCCCCAATAAATCCAGGCCGTTGATCAAAATGATCAACGGCCACGATCCCTTCTTTCCTTTTTTAATTTCCCAAACCCCCCAACCCTAAATCATTCTCACCTAAGACGCCGCCTCTGAATCCCTTCACTCCCTCAAACACTCTCGAACCTTCCTTAACCCTAGCCGCCTCTCATCATCTTCCCCCGTGAAACCCACCGGAATCCATGGCTTCTCAGGCTATGGGAGTCCTATACTCACCTCCTATTGCTCCTATGTGCTTGATACCTGAAGATTCGAGGCCTGACTTCGAAGGTTTTCACCCAGACCTCTATCGATTCAAGGTTCTCTGGTCATCTCCGGCTTTGCTCCGGCGTACTATAGTTGTTTGAGCTTAGTTCTAACCTCTCCGACTCAGATCAGTGACCTCTCAAAGCCTTTCTCATTTCTAGGGTTCTTCTGAAACCCTAACCCTTTGAGGTTTTCTCCGATTTCTTTAGATTTGTGGGGTATCTATGCTCTCTTTGAGTTTTCAAACGATTTCCCTAACTTTTCTTTCGAATCTTTCTTACCGATCTAGGGTTTTCTCAAAAAATGTTTAAGTGTTTCTCTAACTCTCTTTCCCCTTTCTTTTGTGTATTTGCCTCTATTGTACTCCTGTGTTTTATCTACCACGTTCTTGTATGTGTTCTGTTCTTGTATGCTCTTCTACTGAGTTTTTTATACTCTGCTCTTGTATGTTCTTTTTTACTGTGTTCTATATGCTCCATGCTTGTATGTTTTTTCTACCATGTTTTCCATACTATGTTCTCGTATTTTTCTTCTACTATGTTCTGCTATGTTTTGCCTACTATATTCTTTCTACTGTGTTCTTAAGGTTTTGCTATTTTTCTTCTACTGAACCTTGTTTGAATTTCTCCTGAAAGATCCTCTTAAGCATGCTTCTTCTACTATTCTTATCAGTATTTGCCATTATGTTCTTTGAATTCTTCTACTGTGATTGCACGTTACTTTGCTATCATGTTTTCTCATGAGTTCTGTTGCTGAAGAAGCCTGTTCCTTTTCTGAAACTTCTAAACATGATTTCGATTCAATTGCCTGCCATCTCATCTCTGCTTTATGGTTTGCTTGAACTAGGGTTTTATTTCGAAACCCCTAATTCTTTCCGATTGACTTCGAGTCTTTGAATTGAGTTTGGACTTTTTTGTTTTCATATGATTCTGACCTTTTTCTAAACTCTTCTATACTGAACTTTCTACTGATTTTACAATGACACTACAGTCTTCTTTCATGCTTAACGTGTTTGGAGGCTCCTTATATATGATGAACTTCCCTCTAAAGTAGTTATTAAATCTGTAATTAGTCCATACTCCCCTCTGAATAAGGGTCTAATTAATTCCCTTTCCATGTTTTCTAATTTCCTTTAAGTTAAAAGCCTTTCCCATCTTTTGACTCGGTTCATTCATAACAAATCTCTGACCTCTGATTTCTTGGCTATTAATTGATCCTCTTTCCTTAATTGCACAACCGTGTATTTCAAAATTATGTTTTTAAATAAAACTCTTATGTATTCACCCCTAATTGCTTACTTTGCACAAAGTGTTTGATTAATTTCTTTCCTTAGTTGGTATATACCCGTTTGAATCTGAATCCCTTAATTAAAGGGATTCTTGTGTAATTGATTGACAATCAGTTCTTCAATTATTTTCTTACCTTATTTCCTCATGACTTTCACACTATAAATACACGACTCTTTAACACACAGCACACACGATTAACTATCCTCCGCTACTACATTACAATCTCTTCTGAACTCTTACTAGCACTCTCTTCTTGTCTATTCTGTGGCTTTCACAAGACTACTGCACTTTCTCTATGTTTGTTTCCTTTGAAACCGGTATGTTCTAATTTAAGTTTCAGCATCATCACAATGTGTTTATTTACAGCTTTTTGTATCCCTGCCTACTTTACAACTTCTGAATTAAATATTTAAACTAGCATGTTAATCTTTTTTCTGTTTGTTTCTGCTATGAACCCGTGCTCCCTATCCCCCTTATGTGCAGTAAGTTGCAGTTTAAAACATGGCAATATGCAAGTTATTGTCTATGGTTTGAACTTGATCCCTTAAAGGATCCTAACTTCTAAACAATGTATTCTAACAGGCTTATGGGGTAGCCAGCATTCCTCATTGCTGAGTATGCCCGCACCAGCCTGCCATTACTTTTCCTTTACTATCTCCCTATTCCCTATACCCCTATGTGTATCAATATGAACTGTTTCCCTTTCCCCCTTCCCCTTTCAGAATCCTGTACTTGCACTCTCTCTTAGTTCCTAGGTTCTGCCCCCCTCCTGTGAGCCTTGCCTTGGGACCCTGAGTTCCTTCTGAACTTGGACACTTGAGGGCTGGCTCTTCCACACTGCACTATGTCCTAGTTTAGTAATGTATTTGGGGGTGTAAGCACTGCCCGGAGTTCATGTGAGGCTCTTAGGGAACTCTGACACACCCCAAATGAGAGAAAGGCTTTGAAATCTGATCTTTGGAGTTGGTTTACTTCATACTTCAGACAGGAAGTCTGAATCAGGCTCTCCTTAGTTGTAATTTCAACTTCTGATATATTTTCTTTGGAGTTGGTTTACTTCATACTTCAGACAGGAAGTCTGAATCAGGCTCTCCTTGGTTGTAATTTTCAACTTCTGATGTATTTTCTTTATTTTCTTTGGACTGTAATAACTTTGTAATAAACTTTCGGGGATGGTTAGTGAAAAGGGAGGGGTTACCATGCATGTAAAAAGGGTAGATAACTTGCCTATAGGAATCTCTAGTTTCAGCATTTTTCATATAGCTACCATGCCTATAAGATTTCTGCATTTTTCATATAGCTACCATGCCTATATGATTTCTGCATTTTTCATGTAGTTTCCATGCCTATAAGATTTCTGCATTTTTCATGCCTATAAGCATTTCTGCATTCTCATTTAGTTACCGTGTCTATAAGAACTTCTGCATTCTCATTTAGATGCCATGACTATAGAGATCCTGCACTTTCATTTAGATATTATGTCTATAGCTTCTGCACACGCATGTACAAAATATGCCTATAGGTCCCTTCTGATTCTTGCATACCCGCTTTTTCACTAGGCAAACTTGTCTATAGGTCCTAATAACCAAAAAATGTAATTAGATGTCATGTTCGTAATAAAATGTAACACCTAGATATCATGTTGTAGGTTTTCTGCATTTTTTTTTCATATCTATAAAAGTGTTTAAAATCAACAACGCGTAGAAAGCATGCCTATAGGAACTATCAACCAAGTCTGAAACGCTTCCACTCGCTTATGAGTCTAAAACCAGTAATAATGCTTGCAGAACCTGTAACTTTTGCTAAAGTTTGCTTTTCTTTAATAATCTTATAACCCCTATTAATCAGTATGTATTCAATCTATTTCATTCTTTTCTGAAATCAATAGATATCATGTCTATAGGAGCTCTTGTCCCACACCTAGGCAAGCCTTAGGGTAAAGTTTTTAAATTGCATCAGTCTTTATCAATTACGACTAGCAGGCAAGCCTAATTCGGACTTCTTATCTGGAAATATGTGATAAACAGCCTGCCCCAGCTTTTAAGTTTTAATCAGACCCTTAAACAGTACGTGTAAGACATGCTAAACTATGTGCTTTTCTTTGCTTAAAGGAGGTTTGTTTGAGCCTTTTGTTTGTTTATATGCTTCTCCCCCCAAACTTGCTATATGTGTTTTGTTTGTCGCCTTAGCATTTTTACCTTTTGAAATCACAAATAAGCCCAATACCTCCTCCCTTTAGGATTAGTAGTCCCAAGTACCTCCGGGACTGATAGGATTGGGGCGGGTAATAGCATTCAATAAGTAAACGAGACCATTCTGCGCTTTCATACCTTAAATGGGTGGGAAAGGGTAGATATGGATATGATGACCACGTGATAACATCACGCGTAAGAGTGATTACCGGATGTTGTGTGGGGTGATCCATATTATTAATAAACCTAGGACCCCCTTACCTTTGTTTCTTTGTTTCTTTTAAATCTTTTAAAACGTTTCTTTTAAGAAAATCAACTCTATTTAATGCTTTTCCAACTTTATTTATTTCTAACATTTATGTGAAAAATCCCCTCTTATTTGAAGTCCTACTTGTCTATATGTTATTTGTACCTTAAATCACAACAATAGCTTGGCCGGGAACCACACTAGTGGATTCTGAGGGGTGCCTAACACCTTCCTCTTGGAATAATTTCAAGCCCTTACCCTATCTCTGATTATCCAAAATCAAGCTCTTCTAAAAGTGTCCTAATGCACTTAAATCATTAGGTGGCGACTCTTCAATTCCATTAAACCCAATTCCCAAAAGGGAACAAGTTGTCTTCCCAAATGTCACAAACCCGATTTCACGAGAAAAAGCGGGCGCGACATGTATATGATTTTAATTGCACAGGTTATTTGGTGGTCTGGTCCTAGCCTCGTCACTACTTCGCCGAGGTTAGGCTTGGCACTTACCAGCACATGGCGTCGGTTGTGCTGATACTGCACTCTGCACTCTTTTGTGCAAATCCCAGTGCTGTTAACTTTGGACCGTAGATTGGGTGGCTACCTTCAGTCCACGCGGAGATCCAAGGTAGACCTGCAGGCGTCCGCAGGCCCTAGCGTCTCCCTCTACCCCTTATTTCCTATTTCATTTCCTTAATTCAGAAACAGTGTATCGTTTATTTTCAGACTTTGTATGTAGTATTCCTAGATCGTCTATGGTACTGTGACACTAGTTCTGGGAGGTTGAGGTTCAAACTGTTGTACTAGACATATTTATTCAGATGATTTACTACATTTCTTCCGCATACTATAATTTGCGCTGTTTCCACGTTATTGCTTTATAATTGTTAAAAGGTATAAATTGGATAAAAAAGTAATTTCCTCAAATAATTGGCTTACCTAGCTCACGTTAGTAGGCGCCATCACGACTCCCGAGGGTGGGAAATCCGGGTCGTGACAAGTTGGTATCAGAGCTCTCGGTTACATGGGTCTCACAGTTCATAGACAAGCTTAGTAGATTCTGAGGGGTCGGTACGGAGACGTCTGTATTTATCCCCAGAGGCTACAGAATTAGGAAAAATTCACATCTATTCTTTCCTGTCGTGCGGTTTGGTTTCTCAATGCTGATTGAATTTCTATTCTGTTCTCTCGCAGATGCCAAGAACGCGCGCTTCCTCATCCGTTGACCATCAGCCCGAGCCCCCAGCAGCAGCTCCCACGAGGGGCAGAGGGCGAGGCCGAGGCCGTGCTAGAGGCCGAGGTAGGGGCATAGCTCAACCTAGAGTAGCAGCACCAGCAGCGGAGCCTCAGGTTGACTTTGATGATGAGGTTCCGGCCCCAGCAGTTCTGGTGGGCCCAGCTCAGGTCCCAGAGGGGTTTATTGCTATCCTAGTACTTCAGGATGCTCTGGTCTGTCTAGTGGGCCTTATGAAGAGTGTCACCCGGGCAGGCTTGCTTCCTGTAGCGCCAGACATCTCTCATGCTAAGGAGGAGCCCAGACTCCAACTACTCGCACTTCGGAGCAGATAGCTCCCCAGTTTCAGACTCTAGCAATTCAGCCAGGTGGAGCAGTTCAGCTGGGTGTGGTAGCCCAGGCCGGTGATAGAGCAGCTATGTCTGCCGATGCTTTATGGATATTGGACAGGTTCACCAAGCTCTTCACTACTACGTTCAGCGGTGCATCTTTTGAGGATCCCCAGGATTATCTAGACAGCTGTCATGAGGTTCTCAGGAACATGGGGATAGTGGAGACCAATAGGGTCGATTTTGCTACTTTTCGCTTGTCTGGATCCGCCAAGACTTGGTAGAGAGATTATTGCTTGGCTAGACCAGCCGGATTACCAGCTTTAACTTGGGAGCAGTTTACTTAGTTATTCCTGGAGAAGTTTCTCCCTATCACTCAGAGAGAGGCCTATCGGAGGCAGTTTGAGTGTCTCCAGCAGTGTTCTATGACCGTTACTCAGTATGAGACCAGATTCATCAACTTGGCTCGTCATGCTCTTGTCATACTTTCCACCGAGAGAGAAAGAGGGTGAGAAGGTTCATTGAGGGACTTATCCAGCCTATTCGACTTCAGATGGCTAGGGAGACAGGGAGTGAGATTTCTTTCCAGGAGGCGGCCAATGTGGCCAGGAGAGTGGAGATGGTTCTGTCGCAGGGAGGTGGTGATGGTCCGGATAAGAGGCCTCGTCACTCGGGCCGATTCAGTGGTACCTCGTCTGGAGGCAGGGATTCGTATGGTAGAGGCCATCCTCCCAGGCCTTTTCAGTCAGCACTTTAGGTTTCTCACGGTGCTTCAGGTGGCCGTGGTTCTCACATGCAGTATTCCGATCAGTAGTCCTAAAGTGCACCGCCGCTTCAGAGTTTCCAGGGCCGTCAGCCCCAGTAGCCGAGGGCTTTTTTTACTTGTGGCGACACAAGGCACATTGCTAGGTATTGCTCTCGAGCACCAAGTGGCTCTCAGCATCAGGGTTCCCATGCCATGGTCTAGGCACCGAGTGTTCCACAACCCGCGCAGCCAGCTAGCGGTGGGGGTAGAGGTGCTAGAGGTGGAGGTAGAGGTGTTAGAGGTGGAGGCCAGCCAGCAGCAGGCCGTCCCAGGGATGTAGTCCAGGGTGGTAGGGCCCAACCCCGATGTTATGCTCTTCCAACCAGGCCTGTGGTTGAGGCTTCCGATGCGGTTATCAAAGGTACTGTTCTGGTTTGTGGCAGGGATGCTTCAGTTTTATTTGATCTAGGGTCTACCTACTCCTATGTGTCATCTTATTTTACACCGTATCTGGTCATGCCTAGTGATTCCTTGAGTGCCCCTGTATATGTCTCTACACCGGTGGGTGATTCTATTGTAGTGGATCGAGTCCATCGCTCTTGTATAGTTGTGATTGGGGGTCTTGAGACTCGTGTAGATTTGTTGCTTCTAGACATGGTTGATTTTGATGTCATACTAGGGATGGACTGGTTACCACCTTACACGCTATGTTGGACTGTCATGCCAAGACTGTGACCTTAGCCTAACCGGGTTTACCTCGTTTAGAGTGGAGAGGGACTCCGGGTCATTCTACCTGTAGTGTTATCTCTTATGTGAAGGCTCGGCGTTTGGTCAAGAAGGGGTGTTTGGCATATTTGGCATATGTTCGTGATTCTAGTGCCGAGGTTTCTTCTATTGATTCTGTGCCTGTTGTTCGTGAGTTCCCTGAGGTATTTTCTTCAGACCTACCAGGCATGCCACCCGACAGGGATATTGACTTCTGCATTGATTTGGCTCTGGGCACTCAGCCCATTTCTATCCCGCCGTATCACATGGCCCCGCCTGAGTTGAAAGAGTTGAAGGAGCGGTTGCAAGACTTGCTTGAAAAGGGTTTCATTAGACCCATTGTTTCGCCTTGGGGTGCACCGGTGTTGTTTGTTAAGAAGAAGGATGGATCGATGCAAATGTGTATAGATTACCGGCAATTGAACAAGGTTACGATTAAGAATAAGTATCCGTTGCCAAGGATTGAGGATTTGTTTGATCAGCTTCAAGGTGCCAAGGTATTTTCAAAGATTGACTTGAGATCTGGCTACCATCAGTTGAGCATTAGGGCATCCGATGTCCCTAAGACAGCTTTTCACACTCGGTACGGGCATTATGAGTTCTTGGTGATATCATTCGGGTTGACAAATGCCCCATCAGCTTTTATGGATTTGATGAACCGAGTGTTCAGGCCTTACTTGGATTTGTTCGTGATAGTCTTCATTGACGATATTTTGATCTATTCTCGTAGCCGGGAGGAGCACGAGCAGCATCTTAGAGTGGTTCTTCGGACTTTGAGGGATAGTCAGTTGTATGCCAAGCTTTCAAAGTGTGAGTTCTGGTTGAGCTCAGTTGCATTCGTGGGTCATGTTGTATCAGCAGAGGGTATTCAGGTTGATCCGAAGAAGATTGAGGCGGTAAAGAACTGGCCTAGACCAGCATCAGCTACAGAGATCCAGAGTTTCTTAGGGTTGGCAGGCTACTATCGTAGGTTCGTGGAGGGGTTTTCGTCCATTGCAGCCCCGATGACCAGGATGACCCAAAAGGGTGCCCAGTTCAGATGGTCAGACGAGTGTGAGGCGGGCTTTCAGAAGCTCAAGACAGCTCTGACTACGGCACCGGTGTTGGTTTTGCCCACAGGTTCAGGGCCTTATATAGTCTATTGTGACGCATCTCGTGTTGGACTTGGTGCAGTGTTGATGCAGGATGGCAGGGTCATTGCTTATGCTTCATGGCAGTTGAAGATTCATGAGAAGAACTATCCGGTTCATGATTTGGAGTTAGCAGCCATTGTTCACGCGTTGAAGATTTGGAGACATTATCTGTATGGCGTGGCATGTGAGGTGTTCACGGATCACAAGAGTCTACAGTATTTGTTCAAGCAAAAGGAGTTGAATTTGAGGCAGATGAGGTGGTTGGAGCTGTTGAAAGACTATGATGTCACCATATTATATCATCCGGGAAAGCCCAATGTGGTGGCCGATGCTTTGAGTAGAAAGTCAGCCACTATGGGCAGTCTTGCTTATATTCCGGTCGGTGAGAGACTGCTTGCTTTAGATGTTCAGGCTTTGGCCAATCAGTTCGTGAGATTGGATGTTCTAAGCCCAACCGTGTGTTAGCTTGCACAGTCGCTCGCTCTTCATAATTGGAGCGTATCCGAGATCGGCAGTATGATGATCCCTATTTGTCCATCCTTCTTCTTTACAAGCAACATTGGCGCACCCCAAGGCGAGACACTGGGCCTAATGAAGCCCTTATCAAGAAAATCTTCGAACTGCTCCTTCAATTCTTTCAACTCTGGTGGGGCCATACGGTATGGCGGAATAGAAATGGCTGAGTGCCCAGAGTCAAATTAATGTAAAAATCAATATCCTCGTCGGCTGGCATCCCGGGCAGGTCTACAGGAAATACCTCTGGAAACTCACGAACAACTGGTACGGAATCCATGGAAGGATCCTCCGCACAGGAATCACGAACATAAGCCAAATAAGCCAAACACTCGTTCTCGACCATTCGCCGAGCCTTCATATAAGATATAACCCTATTGGTAGAATGACCAGAAGTCCCTCTACTCTCCAATCGAGGCAACCCCGGCAAGGCTAAGGTCACGGTCTTGGCATGACAGTCCAATATAGCATGATAAGGTGACAGCCAATCCATCCCCAAAATGACATCAAAATCGACCATATCAAGAAGTAAAAGATCTACGCTGTCTCAAGACCCCCAATGATAACCGCACACGAGAGATAGACACGATCTACAACAATAGAATCACTCACCGGTGTGGACACATACACGGAAGCAATCAAAGAATCACGAGGCACAACCAAATATGAAGTAAAGTAAGATGATACATACGAATAAGTAGATCCCGGATCGAATAATACTGAGGCATCCCTACTGCAAACTGAAACCATACTTGTGATAACCACGTCAGATGACTTAGCCTCAGGCCGAGCTGGAAAAGCATAGCATTGGGGCTGGGCCCCACCACTCTGAATTACATCCCTGGGATGGCCTCCTACTGGCTGGCCTCCACCTCTAGTGGCCTAACCTCCACCTCTAATGCCTCGACCTCCACCTCTAGCTACCTGACCCTTACCTCTAGTTGGCTGAGCGGGCGATGGAATGCCCGGTGCCGGAACCATTGCACGAGAACCCTGATGTTGAGAACTGCTCGATGCTCGAAGGCAATACCTAGCAATGTGCCTCGGATGGCCACAAGTATGACGAGACCTCGGCTGCTGGGATTGATGACCCTGAAACTGACCCTGACGGCCTGAGTAACCACCCTGAAAACTCTAGAGCGGAGGTGCAACAATAGGAGCTGGTGGTGCACTGAAGGCTGGCTGATCGGAATACTGCATATGAGGGCCACGGCCACCTGAAGCACCGTGAGAAGCCTGAAGTGCTGAATGAAACGGCCTGGGAGGATGACCTCTACCAAAAGAATCCCTTCCCCCAAACGAGGCGCCACTAAACCTACAAGAATGATGAGTCCCCTTTTTAAACCCCGTGACCACTCCCCTAAGCTAAAACCATCTCAACTCTCCTAGCCACATTGGCCGCATCATGGAAAGAAATCTCGCTCCCTGCCTCCTTAGCCATCTGCAATCTGATAGGCTAAGCGAGTCCCTCAATAAACCTCCTCTCTCTCTCTCTCTCTCTTCCGCTCTCTCGGTAGGAAGTATAAGAAGAGCATAGTAGGCCAAATCAACAAACCTAGTCTCCTACTGAGTGACGGTCATAGAACCCCGCTGAAGATGCTCGAACCGCCTGCGATAGTCCTCTCTCTGAGTGACAGGAAGGAACTTCTCGAGAAATAGCTGAGAGAACTGATCCCAAGTCAAGGAAAGAGACCTAGTTGGTCTAGTCAACACAAAATCATTCTACCATCTCTTGGCGGACCCTATTATCTGGAATACAGCAAAGTCGACCCTATTGGTCTCCACTATCCCCATCTTCTGCAACACCTCATGGCAGCGGTCAAGATAATCCTGTGGGTCCTCAGAAGCTGCCCCACTGTAATGAATCAGGAAAAGCTTGGTGAACTCATCCAACCTCAGCAAAGCCTCAGAAGACATAGCGGATCCACCAGCGGCCTGAGCCGGAATAACTGGGTGAGCTACTCCCACTAGCTGAGCTGCTGGGGTCTGAAACTGAGGAGCCATCTGCTCCGGAGTGTGGGTAGCAGTGGTCAGGGCTCCTCCCCCAGCCTGAGAGACGACTAGTGCTACAAAAAATGTGCCAATCTAAGCTACGCTCTCCATAAGGCCCACTAGACGGACCAAAGCATCCTGAAGTACCGGGGTAGCGATGAACCCCTTTGGAACCTAAGCTGGCCCTACCGGAACGGTCTGGGCCAGAACATCATCATCAAAATCCACCTAGGGCTCCTCTACTGGTTCTGCTGCTAGAGCCCTAGGCTGAGCCCTGCCCCCACCTCGGCCTCGTCTTTTACCCCTCGTAGGAGCTACCACATGGGGCTCGGGTTTCTCATCAGTAGATGAAGCAGTACGTGTCCTCGCTATCTGCGAAAGAACGAGAGTAGAAAGTTCAATAAGTATTGAGAGACCAAATCACACAACAGAGAAGAATTGACGTGAAATTGTTCCTAAACTTTTTAGCCTATGGGGATAAGCACAGACGTCTCCGCACTGGTCCATCAAACTCTACCTAGCTTGTTCGTGAATTATGAGACCTGGGCAACCTAGTGCTCTTATACCAACTTGTCACGACCCAGATTTCCCACCGTCAGGACCGTAATGGCGCCTAACTTTTAGAATGTCAGGCAAGCCAACATATAAAAATCTAACATGCTAACCACTATCCAAAACAGTAAATAACAGTAATTTAAACAAAAACAAGGTAAGAAGTGCGGAATCACATAATGACTTAAATACTAATACATGTCTACCCAAAATCTAGTGTCACAATCCACGAACTCCTAAGAGTTACTACAAATACTTGTTTAAAGAAAATACATTTGTTCTCGAAATAAAAGAAAACAGGGAAACTACGATAGATAGAAGGGGACTCCAAGGTCTGCGAACGCCGCCAGATCTACCTTGGGCCTCCTGATGGACTGAAGGCAGCAACCCAACCCAGATCAACACGGTCCAGTACCAAAATCTACACAGAAAGTGCAGAGTGCAGTATCAGTACAACCGACCCCATGTATTGGTAAGTGCCGACCCTAACCTCGGCGAAGTAGTGACGGGGCTAGGACATGATAAAAACATGAACCTGTGCAGTTAAATCATATACGAGAAAATAACAACAATGGAAATTAAGCAGATAATAACGGGAAGGGGAAAACATTCAGAGGGGAATATCAAATCCTGAAAGTAATAAAGTAAAGAAACGCAGTAAATAATATGCCTTGCACCAACGAAAGTAATAACATAGCAAACAAGTGCACGGCATCACCCTTCGTGCTTTTACTCTCATCCTCACCATAAGAAATAATAGAAACGGCACGGCATCACCCTTCGTGCATTAACTCTCTCATAACATGGCACGACATCACCCTTCATGCATTAACTCTCTCATAACATGGCACGGCATCACCCTTCGTGCATTATCACTCACTCACAAAACATTGCAGGCATCACCCTCCGTGCTTTAACACTCTCCCTCACCAAGGCAATGAACAATAACAACAAGGAGATAGAAATATCAAGAACCAGTCTTACTTCAACATTTAATTCCACAATCCCAGCCTCAACTCTGAGTTAATACTCAATCAGTACCAAATTTCGTAAAAACATGGGAAGAGCTGCTCAACACATGGAATAACAAGTCGAAACATGAAATATGTGATCAAAGAGTACAACAGTTACAAGAATAAGACTAACTCGCATGCTATGACTCGACAACAACGCATAGGTACTCGTCACCTTACCTATACATTGTACTCAATATCAAAACACGCAGCAAATAGGCAAGTAATACCTAATCCCTACAGCCAGGGTTAGACCCAACACTTAACTCCCTAGCACGGCCAAACTCAAAGCTCAATCACCGCCTTTCCTTTCACACTAGCCTCCGGGCCAATAGAATATAGAAATTACGAATCAAAAAATTCGATTTAAGCCTTAGGAACTACCCATGATCGCAAAGAATTCAAATTAGGTCATTTTGAAAAAGTCAACAAAAGCCAACACCCGGGCCCGCTTGGTCCAAACGAGAAATTCGGACCAAAACCCGATTACCCGTTCGCCTCGGAGCCCGGATATACAATTGGTTTTGGAATCAGACCTCAATTTGAGGTCTAAATCCCCTAATTTCGAAATTCCTAAGTTCTACCCAAAATTCCCAATTCCACCATGAAAATCCTACATTCTAAGATGAAATCTTATAAAAAGAAGTAAAAAAGTGAAAGAAATGAGTTAAGAGTCACTTACTTATGATTTGAGGAAGAAGAAATGTTTGGAAGATCGCCTCTTATGGTTTAGGGTTTGAAAAATTGAAAAATGAATGAAAAATCTCGTTTATATGGCACACTTTTTATCTATACTATGTGGCTCGCGAAATTCAGGGCGCGGTCGCAAAACCCCACCGCGGTCCGCGATATTATGGGTGCTGCCGCAAAATCTGAGCCTTACCCTATCGCGGTCCGCGAAGTCCCCACCACGGCCGCGTTCTTCTACCGCTGTCCGCGAATTTCACTCCGCGGCCGCGCTCCTAGGATTTGAGACCTTAAATTTTCTGCAACTATCCAGCACCAGGTCTTTTCTATGTCTAGACATCCCGTAGCCTATCCGAAACTCCCCCCGAGCCCTCGGTGCTCTAAACCAAACACGCACACAAGTCTTAACACATCATATGAACTTGCTCGGGCGATCAAATCGCCAAAATAACACCTAAAACTACAAATTTAATACCAAATTGCTTGAAATCTTCAAGAGAGTTTTAAAACTTCTAGCTTTTCAACCAAAGGTCCGAACCACGTCAAATCAGTCGCGTTTCTCACCAAATTTAAGAGATAAGATATAAATATCATAACGGACCTGTACCGGGCTCCGGAATCAGAATACGGGCCTGATACCAACAAGATCAACTATTAACCACTTTCTCAAAACCATTATAATTTCAGTTTAACAATTTTCATCAAAAATTCATTTCTCGGGCTAGGGACCTCACAATTCGATTTCGGACATACGCCCAAGTCCCATATTTTACTATGGACCCTCCAGGACCGTCAGAACACGGGTCCGGGTTCGTTTACTCAGAATGTTGACCGAAGTCAACTAAAATCAACTTTTTAAGCCAAAAATTATATTTTCTCAAATTTACACATAAAGGCTTTCTGGGACAGCTCCCGAACCGCGCGAGCAAATCGAGGAAGAATAAATGAGGTTTTAATGGCCTTGGAACCCCGAATTGGGTTCTAAAACACGAGATGACCTTTCGGGTCATCACAGAACTTTCAGAACAGTGATAAACGTTAAATGATTAATTCTCTCAGCCACTGGCGAAGCGTGGAGTTTTTCGAAGGGTGCTCAAACTTGAAAGAAGTAAAAGAAAAAAATTCCGTCAAAGGGTGTTCAATATATGTTATATACCTCTAAAACCTAATGTTTTACCTATGTCATATTGCGACGACCCTTACCAAAGTGTAGCTTCGCCGCCCCTGCTCTCAGCTTCTACCTCGCACAGGTGACATCTATGACAAGTTGAAAGCCTCTGAGCTGTAGATTGTCCTGTGTCAAACATGCTTTGTCTGTAACCAGCTACGAGAAACAAGCGCCTTGGTTGGTGCTATACATTTCCAAATTTGCTTCCAAGTCCACAGAGTGTAATTCTGACTTCCTCTACTCATTAGGAAGTTGTAGTAGGATTTCACAGTGAACCCACCTTAACCTTGGATTTTCTGAGTCAATATGTCTTTACCTTCATAGGAAGAAACTTAAAAAATGAATCTAATTTTCTAAAAAAAAGTGTTCTAGAAATTATCTCGCTCTACCAACCTCCTAATTGTTTAAATTTTTTCTGAGCTGAATGTTCTAGCCACTACCTCTATGCATATTGTGCTAAATTCAAAAGTTGGGAATTGCTCTTTCAGAGTTGTCAAGACAGAAGGCTACTTCTTCATACCATCTCCTAACTTTGAGGTGCATTCTTTCAACTAAAATAGGACACAGTGACTTTGTTGTGTCTCCAAATACCCACTTCATTTATTTATTTTAATCTGATGAGGATGAACACAACCGAGATCAAAATGTGTTCCTCGAGTAAATTTTTTGTTAAAGATGAATGAAAGCAAAAAATTTCCAGACTGTATTAGTTTTGCTTGTGTACCACATTCTATATATAGGAAGAACAGATTGATTATTAGCGGGTCGTATCGATTTAAACCGTTGCATGGTTGTTTTCGGCAGTATTTTAAGATCATGAGAAAATCGTTTGGCTTCTTATTATCCAAATATTAAAGTTTTGCCACCACTTCCAACAAATTAGTTAACCTAGCTTACCGTAAGCTATATTGTTTTGCACCTCAAGGTTTGTGTCTATATTGTTGCAGCTAAAACACGGAAATTTAAATCTAAATTAAATTTGATTAGAAATTTCCCATCATCTTTAAAACGATCTTCAATAACACCATTTCAAGAACAAAAGGATTTTCATACAGAGAGTCGAAACGAAAGCTAGTCAGATGATAACTACTAAAAAAGAAGTTGACAACTCAGTGGGATCACTAGTGACATAAGTAGCGTCAATTAAGTCATCACTTGTTGTCTCAGAACAATTTGGCGAATAGCTCCTTTCTTGCGAGTATCGGCTGTGATGCAGGTTTTCTATTATATCCGGCTTTAAGACCTTCTCAACTGAATCACGATCACCCAAGTTAATTCCACCAACGGTAGACATCATGGGTTGATAGCTCCTGTCTTGCGAGTATCGGCTGCCATGCAAATCGTATAAATCTGCCCGTAAGATCCTATCCACTGAATCACGATCGCTCAAGTTAGTTATGTTAATTCCGTTCGTATACTCACTGTGAACACCAGTAGACGCCATGGGTTGATAGCTCCTGTCTTTAGAGTATCGGCCACCGTGCAGATTGTATAAATCTGCTAGTGAGACCATCTCAACTGAATCCCGATCACTCAAGTTAATTATGTTAATTCCATTTGTATACTCACTTCGGACACCAATGGTAGACGCCATTGGTTGTTGATAGTTCTGTGGAAAAGCTGTGTACTCTTGATGCAGGTTTTGCAGAGTCATGAATTCATCATTATCCCTAGGAATAGGAAATTGCACAGCGTTTCTTGAAAAGTAGGACTCATAACGTAGGGGATGATGAACTGATGTGTCATATCGTGATCTAAAAGAATGATCATATGGGCGCCTCATAATACGTCGATAGAGTTGTCGCGAACGTTGATGATTGCCATGAGCAAGTTGTGAATAAGAGCGACGAGTATGGGGATTACTCATGGTTTCTTTGATCTATAACTAACAAAGTAGGGGACACCGTACGTTCTTGAAAAGAAGATGATCAGCAGAAAACAATGTAATAAGTTCGAGGGACAATCGAACTATATATAGAGATGGCCTGTCATATTTCCTAGTTCAGTTGGGAATTAACCACTTTAGATGTTATTCCTAATTCGATTTGGAATCGGATTAACTGAGATAGTTATGACATATTTTCCTAAAAATGGACTTTGCGCGTGAATGTTATAAGCCTTTTAATTTTGGAAACTTGCGCGGAAAGAAAGTAAAAGGAAATACTACTAATAAACTACTATCCTTCTTTAGTTTGACAAAGAAAAGGCAACAGGAAAAAAGTTGGGGAACGAGAGGAGGAATGTATATAAGGAATTCTCCACTAAATTTTTTCTCAGATTACTTTCATAAATGGTCACTTAATTTTACTTTATTGCACTAAAATCAGTAAATAATTACTTAAATTTTGCTTTATTGCACTAAAATCAGTAAATTATATTTTGTAATCAAAAAAGTTGGCCAAAGTAAAGGTTAGTTTTGAAGACTGACAAAGGAACTCAGACATGGACCAGGTCCATCCTAGTGAAGCACAGATATGGACAGACTCAAGCATGTGAGATGCACGTGAAAGAGATAAACTTAACTTGAAAGAAGTAATATCTCCTGATCCTGATCGAAAAGGTTGAATATTGGATAAGGAGAAAGACTCCTTACTCAAAGAGAACACGGTTTAAGAAAGGGAAGGAGTTAGAGGTTGAGATCAACTAGAACTCTTCAACCAAGGAAGAGTAGCATCAGAATTCTAGTCAATCTCTATTTACTAACTCTATAAATATCAATGTTGTTCTCTTTACAGGTAACACATATAAGCAGAAGCTAAAAGTGAATTGAGAGCAAAATAGCAAGGCAATTTTGCAAGCAATTCATGTGTGATTCTAGTGTGCAAACATGAAGCTACTTGAACCAGATAGAAGAAGCAGTTCCAAGTGTCTATCTTTTATTCTAGTTCCATTATAGTAGGTGTTTTCATATTGTACCTTTCAGCTTTATCTAGAAGCAAGTGTATTAGGTACTCAGAGTTATTCAAGTTAGAGTTAACTTGAAGTTGTCGCAACAGTTGAGGCTGTGAGCCACAACAGGATTAGAGTTAGCCCTAGGTTTACAAAAGAGTTTTTGTAAGTGCATTTTTTGGCTCAGTGATTTTAGTGGAGAGTTTGGGAAAATCCTACTGGAAAGTAGGTCGTGGTTTTTTCACCTTTTGAGCCAGGTATTTTCCACGTAAAATACTTGTGTTCTTTACTTTCCGCATTTATTATTGCTTAAATAGTAGGTTAAGGAACACATAGAAGAATTAGGTCATTCCATAAACAACTTAAGCGAAAAATTGGTCACCACACAAATCACCCCTCCTCTTGTGTGGTATTGGAGTGTAAAACATCATTTGGTATCAAAGCAGGTTATCCTTGAAGAGGCTAACACCTTAGGAACAGATCAAGATGAGTGCACCACCTGGAAACTGGGAAGGACAATCCACTGCTAGGCCTCCACTTTTCAATGGTCAGTACTACTCCTGCTGGAAAAACAGGATGAGAGATCACATCAACGGAGAGGACTATGAACTCTAGGACATTGTTACTGATGGTCCTCTGGCTACCATAATGAAGAATGCTGAAGGAGTAGATGTGCTAAAGACTAGAGCTGACTGCACTGCTGAGGACTTGGAGAAGTGGGAAAAGAATGCTAAGGCCAAGAAATGGCTTGTGTGTGGACTTGTCCAGACGAGAACAGCAGAATTCAAAGTTGTACTTCTGCTAAGGAAATTTGCGACACTTTGCAAGTGGCTCACGAAGGAACTCCTCAAGTGAAGAGATCAAGAGGAATATTGTTGTATTCTCAATATGAGAATTTCACCATGAAGGAAGGAGAAACCATCCAAGAGATGTATACAAGGTTCAAAACATTAACAAATGAACTTAAGTCTTTTGGAAGGATTATCCTTGAAGAAGACAAGGTTGAGAAAATTTTGACAAGGGTTTTGCAGTTACTTGGGAAAGCAAAATCACTGCTATTCAGGAATCAAAGAACATTGCCACTCTCAAGTTGGACGAGCTAATTGGAAATCTCACTGCCTATGAACTTAGAAGGCAAACCATGAAGATAGATGTACCCAAGAAGGAAAGGAGCCTGGCCCTACGAATAGCTGAAGGTGCAGATCTAGAGGATGATGAAATGGATATGATCACGAGGGATTTCAAGAAGTATCTAATGAGAGGAAAGGGTTCTTCAAGAGGTGCAACCTTCAACAAACCAAGGGTCCCTAAAAAACAGACCAACGAGGGCTGCTACAAATGTGGTAAGACTGACCACATGATCAAAAAATGTCCTTAGTGGGAAATTGAATGGAAGAAGGAAAGGGCTCAGTGAAGAAACAGGAAGAAGGAACAGGTTCATCCCAAGAAGAACAAAGGATCAACAAAGGCTATGGTTGCTGCTTGAGGAGAGAGCTCGGATGAGGATTCAGAAACTAAGATGGAGATCAACAAGCACTGATGGCCATTTGGGAATCCGATGAGGAATCAGAGGTAAGTGTGATTCATCTTAAAGACAAGATTAAATTTTTGTCTAAAGAAAGTCTATCTGAGTTTCTGCTAGATTTTATAGATGAGTCTGAGGTCATAAATAATGAGAAGGAACAATTGTCTAAGGAATGTGTAATCTTGAAAGCTAAGTGCAAAAATCTGGAACTCAGGGCTAGTGAAAGTGATTGTAAAAATACTGAGTTGAAGAACCAGGTTCTTGAACATGACACCACTGTGCTAGAGCTTAGATCTGAAAATTTAAAATTGAAGTTAGGAACAGGTAAAAAGAAAGTTGATCACACACATCTCACCTTAGAAGAAAATCTAGGAAAAATGAAGGATGAGTTGTACAAAAGGGACGAGCAGATAAGAATCCTAAAAGAAGATCTAAGCAAGGTTAAGCATGAGCTAGACAAAACTTGTAAATGGAATAAGTCCTCTGATGCACTATCATGGATACAAGAACACCACAGTAGCAATAAGAGAGGACTTGTCTATGGGACCCCTGCACCTAAGAGGGATCCCAAAAGCAAGTACATCACACTTCCTAAGAACAAAATTTGCACACATTGTGGTAAGACTGGTCACTACAAAAGTGAGTGCACTGCAAAAGAAAAGGCCAGTCAAAAGAACAAAACTTTTGTTCAAGGGAAAAATAGGCTGCCAGGATGGGCTAAAAAGAATTAATTCACTCTTTTGCCTATAGAAAGGGACCCAATCTACTTTGGGTTCCTAAGACTAACACCTAATTTCCTTTTGCAGATCCAAGTGAAGGGGAGCAGCCAAATATAGTACATGGATAGTGGCTGCTCAAAGCATATGACTGGAAGCAAGAACCAGTTCTGTCACGACCCGGATTTTCCCACCCTCGGGAGTCGCGATGGCGCCTACTAATAGGAGCTAGGCAAGCCAAGTTAATTTACTTCTTTAGCAATTATCTTCAATTTAATGAAAACAAAACATAACATGATAAAGCGGTAGTCTCAAATATAATTAACTGAAAGAAATGCGGAAGTTTAACAAAATCCTCTACCCAAGACTGGTGTCACAATACTCACGAACGTCTAGAGAATACTAAATACAAGGTGTGAATTAAACATAAAACTGTCTGTTTCGGTACAAATGATAACAAACTGAATAAAACAGAAAGGGACTCCGGGCCTGCGAACGTCAGCAAGGCTATCTCGAATGTCCCTGGACCGAAAGCTCGCTCCCAGAATGCTACTGCTACTCAAATGTTGTTCCAACACCTGGATCTGTGCAAAAAGATGCACAGAGTGTAGCATCAGCACAACCGACCCCATGTGCTGGTAAGTGCCTGGCCTAAACTCGGCGAAGTAGTGACGAGGCTAGACCAGACTACCAAACAATGCCTGTGTAGATATATATATACAAGTACAACGAAATAATAGCGGAAAGTAAACAATTAAAGCTGAGAGGGGGAAACATGCTCATGGGGTAGCAGATAAATCAGAATATCAGGAATAACAAAAGAAGAACTACATCTGATTTCTTCTAACACAGAATAAGGGAAAACAAACCACTTTCACTTGTTTTAATTTCCTCGCCTACGTGAGGCATACCACTCGATCCCATTTCATAATATCACATGGTAGTCGTACCACTCGATCCCATTTCATAATATCACGTGGTAGGCGTACCACTCGATCCCATTTCATAATATCACGTGGTAGGCATACCAATCGATCCCATTTCATAATATCACGTGGTAGGCGTACCACTCGATCCCATTTCATAATATCACGTGGTAGGCGTACCACACGATCCCATTTCATAATATCACGTGGTAGGCGTACCACACGATCCCATTTCATAATATCACGTGGTAGGCGTACCACACGATCCCATTTCTTTCATCACAACACACAATAAAATCCCGGCAAGGGAGAAAGATATTATAATAAACTATCCCGACAATGGAACAAGATAATATAATAAACTACTGGCAAGGGAAAAAGATAATATAATAAACTATCCCGGCAAGGGAACATCCAGCTATAACCAAACTTATTCAATTTCTACTTAACACAATTAAATCAATACTCAGTCTCAACAATTACTGGCTCAGTGTTAAAGATTTCCAACCAAGTCCTCATAAACAACAATTAAGAATTCGATAATTTAGCAATTTAGGACTCACGGTCATGCTCGACAAATGTATAGATACTCGTCACCATGCCAATACACCGTACTCGACAAATAGCAATTAGCAAATAAGACTCTACTCCTATTCCCTCAAGCCAAAGTTAGACCAAACACTTACCTTAAATGCTCCAAACTCAACTCAAGCCTCTAGTATAGCTTTACCCTTCGAATTCACCACCAAACCGCTCGAATCTAGTCACAAATTACTTGAATGTATCAACAAATGCTAATTGAATCAATTTGGATGCATGAAAATGAATTTCCCAAAGTTTAACCCAAAATTTCCCAAAATGCCCCCGCGCCCACGTGGTCAAAACCCGAGGTTCAAACCAAAACCGGGTTACCCATTCCCCCACGAGTTCATATCTATGATTAGTTTTGAAATCGAGCCTCAAATTGAGGTCCAACTCCCCAATTTGAAGAAAACCTAGGTTCTACCCAAAATCCCCATTTTCACCCATGAAAATCCTTGATTTTAAGATGAAAACCATGTTTAATGATGTAAATGATTGAAGGGATTAAGTAAAAATTGACTTGCAAATGATTTGGGGAAGAAAGTTTTCTTGGAAAATCGCCTATGGAGTGTTTTGAGTTTGAAAGAATGAAGAAATGGGTTGAAAATTCGTCTAAGTATGAAAATTGCAAGCCTCAGATGTGGGAAATGCGAACATGGGTTCGCAATTGCGAACCCAGCAGGTATGGGAAATGCGAGACTTTTGTTCGCATTTGCGAACACAGGCCAGGTGGGGAAGCTTCGCATTTGCGAACTTCTTGGTCGCATTTGTGACCTTTGGCCAACAGGAGCACCTTCGCATTTGCGAAGAAATTCCTCGCATTTGCGAGGAGGGTCAGACCTGGGCTAACTTCGCAATTGCGAGAAGCCTTCGCATTTGCGAATATCGCATTTGCAAACCAGGCTTCGCAAATTCGAAGCCTGTAGGTCTGAAGCACCTGATTGAAAATCTGCAACTCCAAAGCTCAAAAATGCAACTCGACACCTATCCAAAATTCACCCGAGCCCTCGGGGCTCCAAACCAAACATACACACAACCTCAAAAACATCGTATGGACTTACTCGTGCGATCAAATCGCCAAAACAACATCATATACATAGAATCAAGCCTCAAAACTCAAGATTTCTTTCAATTTTTCATAAAACACCAATTATCCATTTTAAGTCCGAAATACGTCAAATGACGTCCGTTTCCAACCAAACTTTACAGAAAGCGCTTAAATCACATATAAGACTTGTACCGGGCGTCTGAACCAAAATACGATCCTGATACCATAGTCTTCTGATCAAATTTCCTTTCCATTTTCCTTAATTAATTTCAGAAAACAATTTCACACAAAAATCATTTCTCGGGCTTGGGATGTCGGAATTCGATTCCGGGCATACGCCCAAGTCCCATATTTTTCTACGGGCCCTCTGGGACCGTCTAATCATGGGTCCCGGTCCGTTTACCCAAAATGTTGACCAAAGTCAACTTTAATCATATTAATATCAAAATTCATCATTTTTCACACAGATTTCATACTTAAGCTTTCCGGCAACGCGCCCGGACTGCGCACGCAACTCAAGGCGACTAAAAATAAGGTTTTCAAGGCCTCGGAAGCACAGAATGAATAAGAAAACAAGTGATGAACCTTTGGGTCGTCACATTCTCCACTTCTAAAACAACCGTTCGTCCTCGAACGGACAAAAGAAAGAAGTACCTGAGTCGGGAAATAGATAAGGATAACAGCTCTACATATCAGACTCGGACTCCCAGGTCGATGCCTCAGAAGGCTGACCTCTCCACTGGACACGCACTGAAGGAAAACTCTTCGACCTCAACTGTCGAACCTGCCGATCTAGAATAGCCACCGGCTCCTCCTCATAAGACAGATCCTTGTCCAACTGGACAGTGCTGAAATCTAACACGTGGGTTGGATCGTCGTGATACCTCCGAAGCATGGACATATGAAACACTAGATGCACGGCTGACAAGCTAGGTGGCAAGGCAAGTCTATAAGCCACCTCTCCCACACGATCGAGAATCTCAAATGGACCAATGAACCTAGGGCTAAGCTTGCCCTTCTTCCCAAATCTCACCACGCCCTTCATAGGCGACACTCGGAGCAAGACCCGCTCACCCACCATGAAAGCTACATCCTGAACCTTACGATCTGCATAACTCTTTTGCCGCGACTTAGCCGAACGAAGTCTGTCCTGAATGATCTTGACCTTATCCAAGACCTCCTGAACTAAATCTGTACCAAATAACCAAGCCTCTCCCGGCTCAAACCATCCAACTGGAGATCGACATCGCCTACCATACAATGCCTCATATAGAGCCATCTGAATGCTGGACTGGTAGCTGTTGTTGTAGGCGAACTCTGCTAAAGGCAAAAACTGGTCCCACGAGCCTCCAAAATCAATGACACAGGATCGGAGCATATCCTCTAGAATCTGAATAATCCGCTCGGACTGTCCGTCCGTCTGAGGATGGAATGCTGTGCTCAACTCAACCTGGGTGCCCAACTCTCGCTGAACCGCTTCCTAGAAGCGCGAGGTAAACTGTGTACCCCGGTCCGAAATGATAGATACCGGAACCCCATGAAGGCGAACAATCTCTCTGATGTAGATCTCAGCTAATCTCTCGGATGAATAGGTGGCTGCAACAGGAATAAAATGCGCTGACTTGGTCAGCCTATCAACAATGACCCAAACTACATCAAACTTCTTCCGAGTCATCGGTAGTCCAGTAACGAAATCCATGGTAATCCTCTCCCACTTCCACTCGGGAAGCTCAATCCTCTGAAACAAACCACCAGGCCTCTGATGCTCATACTTAACCTGCTGACAGTTCAAACATCGAGCCACATATGCAACTATATCCTTCTTCATTCTACGCCACCAATAGTGCTGCCTCAGATCCTGATACCTCTTCGCGGCGCCCGGGTGAATAGAATACCGAGGACTATGGGCCTCCGCTAAGATCAACTCTCGAATCCCATTAACATTGGGCACACAAACTCGCCCCTGCAATCTCAAAACACCATCGCTATCTACGGTCACCTTCTTGGCACCTCCACGCTGCACCACGTCTCTCAGGACACACAAATGGGGATCATCAAACTGCCGATCACGGATGCGCTCCAATAATGAAGAACGAGTGACCGTGCAAGCTAACACTCTGCTAGGCTCAGAAATATCCAACCTCACAAATCGATTGGCCAAGGCCTGAATGTCCAAAGCAAGCGGTCTCTGGCTGACCGGAATATAAGCAAGACTACCCATGCTGGCGGACTTCCTACTCAATGCATCGGCCACCACATTGGCTTTCCCCGGGTGATACAAAATAGTAACATCATAATCTTTCAATAACTCCAATCGTCTCCTCTGCCTCAAATTCAACTCCTTTTGCTTGAACAAGTATTGAAGACTCTTATGATCAGTGTACACCTCACACGTCACACCATTTAGGTAATGCCTCCAAATCTTCAGCGCATGAACAATGGCTGCCAACTCTAGATCATGAACCGGATAATTCTTCTCGTGGATCTTCAACTGCCTCGAAGCATAAGCAATGACTCTGCCATCCTGCATCAATACTGCACCAAGCCCAATACGGGAAGCATCACAATAAACTGTATAAGGCCCTGAGCCTGTGGGCAAAACCAATATCGGTGCCGAAGTCAGAGCTGTCTTGAGCTTCTGAAAGCTCGCCTCACACTCATCTGACCATCTGAACTGGGCACCCTTCTGGGTCAATCTGGTCATCGGGGCTGCAATAGATGAAAACCCCTCCACGAACCGACGGTAGTAGCCTGCTAACCCCAAGAAACTCCGAATCTCTGTAGCTGATGCTGGTCGAGGCCAGTTCTTGACTGCCTCTATCTTCTTCGGGTCCACCTGAATACCCTCTGCTGATACAACGTGACCCAGAAATGCAACCGAACTCAACCAGAACTCACACTTCGAAAGCTTAGCGTATAGCTGACTATCCTTCAAAGTCTGAAGAACCACTCTGAGGTGCTGCTCGTGCTCCTCCTGGCTGCGGGAGTACACCAAAATATCATCAATAAAGACTATCACGAACATGTCCAAATATGGCCTGAACACTCGGTTCATCAACTCCATGAATGTTGCTGGGGCATTGGTCAACTTAAATGACATGACCAAAAACTCATAATGCCCGTACCGAGTGCGGAATGCTGTCTTAGGGACATTGGACGCCCTAATCCTCAGCTGATGGTAGCCAGATCTCAAGTCTATCTTTGAAAACACCTTTGCACCCTGAAGCTGGTCGAACAAATCGTCAATCCTCGGCAGTGGATACTTGTTCTTAATCGTCACTTTGTTCAATTGCCGGTAATCAATGCACATCCTCATCGAACCATCCTTTTTCTTCACAAATAACACCGGCGCACCCCAAGGAGAAACACTAGGTCTGATAAAACCCTTCTCTAGCAAATCCTGCAACTGGTCCTTTAACTCCTTCAACTCTGGCGGGGCCATGCGATACGGCGGGATAGAAATGGGCTGATTGCCCGGAGCCAGATCAATACAAAAATCAATATCCTTGTCGGGCGGCATACCCGGCAGGTCTGAAGGGAAAACCTCGGGGAACTCCCGAACAATAGGAACAGAATCAATAGAAGGGACCTCTGCGCTGGAATCCGAACATACGCCAGAAAGCTAAACACCCCTTCTCGACCATGCGTCGAGCCTTCACATATGAGATAACACTGCGAGTGGCATGATCTGGTGTCCCTCGCCACTCCAAACGGGGCAAATCTGGTAAAGCCAAGGTCACGGTCTTGGCGTGACAATCCAAGATGGCATGATACGGGGACAACCAATCCATCGCTAGTATGACGTCGAAATCCACCATGTCTAAGAGCAATAAATCAACACGGGTCTCAAGACCCTCAAACACTACCGCACAGGAATGATGAACTCGATCGACCACTAGAGAATCACCCACCGGTGTAGATACATAAACAGGAATACCCAAAGCATCACTAGGCATAACCAGGTAGGGTGCAAAATAGGACGACACATACGAATACGTAGACCCTGGGTCAATTAGCATGGAATCATCTCTATCACAAATCAGAATAGTACCTGTAATGTCTGCACCTGAAGACTCAGCCTCTGGCTTGGCTGCTGGCTGGCCTCTACCTCTAGCGGCCTAAACTCCACCTCTATGACTTCTACCTCCACCTCTAACACCTCTGCCACCACCCCTAGCTGGCTGGGCAAGCTGTGGAACCTCTGGTGCCTGAACCATAGCACGAGAACTCTGATGCGGAGAGTTGCCATAAACTAGAGGGCAATATCTAACAATGTGCCTCGGATCACCACAAGCATGGCAAGACCTCGTCTGCTGCGGCTGAGCACCCCTCAACCTCGGGCAAACCCTCCTGTTATGACCATACTCACCACACTCAAAACATCTACACGAACGCTGCAGCTGAGGAAACTGAGGCTGACCCTGTCGACCTGAATGACCACCTGAAGTACCATGAGTGACCTGGAGAGCTGACTGAAAGGGCCTAGAAGGATGGCCTCTACCATAAGAACCTCTACCTCCAGATGAGGTACTACTGAATTTGCCTGCATGACGGGGCCTCTTATCCGACCCATGACCACCTCCCTGTGGCAGAACCCTCTCAACTCTATGGCCCATATTGGCCGCCTTCGGAAAAGTGATCTCATTCCCGGCCTGAGCCACTGTACCCGGCTGACCTGCCACCGCTGGCTGAACTCCTGGAAGATAACCCGCTCGAATGACGCTATCCACAAAGCCTACCAATATGACCAAAGCGTCCTGAAGAACTGGGGTGGCTATGAACCCCTCTAGGACCTGAGCTGGGCCCACCGGAGCTGCTGGGGCTGGAACCTCCTCATCATAATCAACATGAGGCTCCACCTCTGGGACTGCTGCTCGGGGCTGAGCTCTGCCCCGTGCCTTGG